>NC_049547.1:10335570-10363070 GCF_013358815.1 Electrophorus electricus
GAAGGATGCAGTACTCTGAGAGAGAAAGCAGGGGATGGGGTAGTTGGATCACTTGGAAACAAAACTTCTTTGAAGCCTGAAATACATGTAAACAGCCCTCAGCTATTCAGACTTGATAACGGTTCCTGAGGATCACTAAAACTGCAGGCAATAAAAAGTGCCACGAATATGTATTTAAAAAAAACCTTTACAGAGTCCAGAAGATATTCTGATTTTAGAAGAGCAACACAAAGTGTGAGAGGAGGGTGGGGGTGGGGGGAGAAAGCGTGTGTTGTCTGAAAGATTTCCTAGTATCTCTGCTTCAAAGGCAGGGGGGTCTCTTCCTCAGACAGCTGCTTGCCTCTCCTGCCAGCTCTGCCCTTTGTGCTGCTTCTCGTGGGGCTGCCACGATTCCCAGCTGCCTGCCAGCCGTTTGAAGCTCCAGAGTAAAGGCAGTGACTCATTGCCTATGTGGCCCTTAACAAATATTTACAGCCAAGCAAAACGATCCAAAACTGCATGGCCAAAACAACCAAGCTGGAGCAAGAGCACAGATACAGCTCAGCTCTCATGGTCCGATAATCGGTTCTTTGCTGCTGTACTAATGAGGAATGTTTATGGGCTGTTTGTGTTTTTGATGTTATAACATATGGAAAAGAACATTTATTTCAGTTCAGTCTTTGCCTTTACCAGAATTGCCAATGAATTTTTAAGATAAACTCTATTCAAAAAGCTTTTATTTGCAATGAAGGAAAATATTTCACAGGAGACACATTCTTTTGGAATGAGGGGAAATATTTACAGAAGACAGTGTCAAAAAATGGCAGTTTCAGATGCACCTGAAAGCTGAAGCTCATGGCAGTTCACCCAAAACTTTGCACTTGCAAACTACCTACATTAATATTTAAGAAAAGACATTCAAATGGGCCTTCCAAAAAAGAAAAAAAGAAAGTTTGTAAAGCCATACATACATAAGACGTTAATGTCTAGACAATTTTCAAAGTATAAAACATAAAAACTATAAACCAATATAAAAACTACATTAAAATGTTCTGTGGAACTGCTTTTGAAATGACACTGAAAACTTCTTTACTCACCCCCTATGCAATTCTGGCCTTGCACCCACTAATTTACAATTTCTAGGCACTGTCATTAACAAGTTAGCTCCAGCCCCCTGCTCTTTCAGTTTTAGTGAAAGATAACAAATGAGCTCCACTCAGTGAAGACGTCAGGAGGATAGGTGAGTGGGATAGCAGCTTCCTGTCTCTCCAGGTCCCTGTACATTCCCAAATAAGCCCCTGTCTGGAGATGAGGACACACTTCTCAACAGGATCTGCTTGCTAGCACAGCGTTAAATCTGTTCTCATGCTATGCTTCCAGCCGCTGTGAAACTCAAGGACAGCTTTGAAGTGGCAGTGCAAATATAGTGTAATGTGTGTTGGCACTTCATTTGAAATCTGGTAACAGCAAGATCAAAGATGCGAGATGGACGTAAATTCATTCAGCAGATTGCTGTCCAAGCACTGAAAGTCTGACACGCACACTTTCAGCCTCCAACAGGAGAGGCAGACAGTGAAAGATTTTCACGACTGGACATTGGGACATTGAGAGATATATCAAAATATAAACACTGAATAGACAGTGGTTAAAAAGTCATCCAACCTCCAACAGAGGCACAAGTGTGTACAAGCTGATTGAAAGAAGCCAGCACAGACCTGTCTGGGTATGTTTATTTTAGAGGTTGTCATTCAATCTGTCTCTCTTGTTCATATGCCGGCTGACATGAAAAGCATCTGACTATTTTTAGAGTCTCTTCCACTTATTCTGGAGCATTGATCCAAGTCCACGGGTCTTCTCTAGAACTCCACAAAAACAAAACAGGTCAAAATGGTTCAGGCTAGAGAAGAGGTGGAGAGAGGAGAAATGGAGACTGGTTTTGAGAGGGCCATCCACAGAGAGCCATCTATACCTTTCAGCACAACTTAAAAATGTTACACTTTAGCCAAAGACTTCTCAGCCAAAAGTCCCTAACTACTGGACAAGCGTGAGGGACCGGGGAGAGGAGCCAGGTGCAGTAGAAGCAGAGCTCTTCAAAGTGCCAAGACAAAAGAACAACAAGATTTAAAGATACAGGATGATGAATATCAGTACCATCTGGACATGTTCCAAACTGGTAGAGCACAAAAAGGATCCCATGCAAGTCTGCAACTTCGTTTAGTATCTGTATGTACAAAAGCATCCCCCCCCCCCCAACAGAGACAAACACAGACAGTGAAGCGTTCTATAGCCATCTCTCCAAAGACACCTGCAAACACTTAGAAGAGTTCTCCACCCGGTCCCAAGCTTTCACAGCTGACAGATGAGCCCGACCCACCCCCACTCCGCTACCTCTCCTATATCTTACCCCTTTCCTTGGTCTTTCAGGGGGCTGAGGCACAAAACTGTTTGTTACTGCTCTTCGGAAGGTAAAACCTCTGGGAAGCTCTTTTAGAGATGTCTGACGGGCCTTTTATTTACTTGTTTATTAATTACCAGAGCTCAGGGGTGAGAGAGTAGTTAAATGGGCGACAAGCACCATGCCACTCTAAAACAACGAAACAAGGACGAGGTCACTGCCAGAAGGACTTTTGATGGAAAAACGGATGAAAACAATCAAGGCATAGCATCCATGTTGTTCAGTCTCCATCTCTAGGAGCAATTCTAGGAAAGGAGAACAAATAGGGGAAAACATGCCAGCCTGTTGACTGTTGTAACATTAAGCAGATCTGAAGGATTTTTTAAAATTACAAAGATTGTGACATATGCACAAAATTACAAATCTTTATATAAATAACAAAATTTGTCATCAAAACCTGCTCCTGAGGCTTGTCCAAAAAGTGAGAGTGCAACAGACCAGACCTGAAGAGGTCAGAGGTCCACCCTTCGTTTAACTAGACCTCCTCCTACACAGGGACAGGATTGCTGACCAAACAAAATACTTGCATACACACATACACACCTTTCACCTCCCCTAAGGCCGTGAGCAAGTCTAGCTCTGGGCAAACTGGAAACTAAGAAGGGTGAACATCTGAGTGTAGACTAAAAAGCAGGGCAATTGAGTGAGTGAGTGGAATTCTTCTACAGGCACATCATCCTCCCGTGAGCATTTAGCACAAAAGATCTGGAGAGTGAAGGCTCCACACTGTTTGACTGTAGGCCCCTGGTCAGAGAGCAGGCAGCTGTCAGACATGCCTCCTCCGTTGGAAGTGTTTATATGAGCAGGTCCCTGGTGGACCATGACCAAAGCTCTAGAGGAAGAAGAAAATAAAAACACTGTCCTGTCTCTTCTTTTCTTTGGTCAATGGTGCAAGCCCTCATAACCTCCAGCTCCCAGTTTCCTGTGCAGAAACCACAGAGCACAGGTGAACTCTTGGAGAACGGAGGCATCTGTTCCCATCCTGGCTGGCAGCATCAGGCAAGTAGGAGAGGCTGTTCAGGAGGTGAACACTGTAGTAGCCATCCAAACCAGTTTGAGCTGGTTCAAAGTCATTTAAATGTAAAAGTTAAAGTACAAGATTAAACAAAACAATAACACTGTTTATAAATCATGTAAGTGTCTGTGGTTGTGAGTTTATCCCTTCTGGTGTTGTATAGCACAACTATCTATTCTCAAAAAAAAAAACTGCAAACCCAAAAATCCACTGCCAAAAAAAACAAACAAGCAAACAAAAAAAAAACCAAAACACCCACACACCCACTTCAGTGCCTCTTTAATAATTTTAATGTCAGTGAGATGTCAGTGAAGGATTATTTCTTTGGAAATAATCCTGGGACAAGTTTAATGTATTGTTTTTTTCCCCCTGACAACACAAAAAGTACCGCTCCTTCCTCCTGATTGTGTATAATGTGGAGAAGCTCTCGGGGGAGAGGTGTGGTGGGCTTTCAAGGAGAAGGTGAAGAGAGGTCATCTTGGGAGTACTGGAAACCCTTCCAACTTCCTACCCCCTAAAGACAGATTAAGTCAATCAAAGACATCAATGGCTCTCTTAACTAATCCTTTTCTCCTCACTTGTTTACACCACTGATGGGTAAAACTGTATGGACTACTGATTGAGGCATTGTGTTGCAAAGCAACCACCCCCTCTGTTTTTGACCAGGCCCGACCTCTGGAACTGCAGGGAGCACAATACCAGAAGTGCTAATTGAAAGTCAGGGGTCATGACCTTTAGATAAGGAGGGGAGGTAGGCCCTCTAGCCCACCCTGCTCCCTAGAGAGGGGAGAGCTGGTGTCGGGCCCGAGCTCCGTGGGGGCCCGGGGTACGGCTTGGAGCCAGAGTCTCGCGGAAAGTCCCTTCAGTCCTGCAGAGCACCCACTGATAGAAGGATTGGTTTGTGTATGGAGGTTCAGCTGTGTGGGTGGAAAAGCCTATCAGCAGGGGGAAAGGAGGATTGGTATTCAGCCAGACCGAGCTTTCATCCACCCCTTCTACTAAACACAGCGCTCTCCTGTCCAGGGAGGGTTTGGGTGGGGAGTGAAAGAGACGGTCCCTCCGTGCTCCTTTCATGTGGAGCTGAAGTGGTGGAGGGGGTGCAGGCAGCACTGGTCTCAGAGAGAAAACAAGCGTGCGCAGGCGTTGGAGCTGGGCGAAGGGCCCCGGCCGTGCCCTCATAATGCGGGGTCAAGGAACAGAGAGGGGAGGGGGGCAGGCAGTCTGAGGCTCATGGCTGGAGGCAGTGGAGGGACAGAGATCTTATCCATCTTAATGGAGGGATTGAGCCCCTAGCCGTTCTTTAAAAAGTAAAGAGACCTGTAGCAGAGCAGCACACAGCGAGGGTCAGTCTCACCATGTCTTTTCAGTCATGCTATTTCTGGAGGGTGCAAGCCAGAAGCCTCCTGACAGCACAGAGCTTGGGAAAGCTGTAAAAAAATTAACCCCATGCAACTTAGCTAACTGACATTTAGGGTTGATATTTAGAGGGATAATGCAGTAATGAAGACATCTGTTGGATCAGTCACAATGAGCCCAGCCTGAGCAGGGGGCTTAGAAAGTGGCAACCAGAATGTGCTAGAAGACTCACCCCCACACCTGGCTCCCAGCAGGACAACCCATCTCTGCAGCCCAGGTTTTCTGAACTACAGCTCTGGCAATACGCTGCAATGGGATATTCAAATATAAAACTTTCCAGCCTTAATACCCAGCATGCTTGTTTAAAGAGCAGTCAAATGTGTTTAGCAGGAGTAAGGTAGCCAGGGGCTAAGGGGAAGTATTCCAGAGTAAGGCCACAGACAGTGTAGTCTGCTCCACTGCTTTGGACTAATGGTTATTTTTAGAGAAGTGGGTTATTTGTCCCAAGAGGACCTGAGGAACCTTCAGACACCGTGCTTCAGAAACAGATGGTGAAAAAAAGGAAAGAGTTCACATGGACCAGTTTCAAAAGAGGGCAAACACAGAGGTGAAATGATTGTGAAATCAGCTCTGCTCCAGAAATAAGGCACAGCTCTACTTTAAAGAACTAGGCTTCTCCGTGCCGGCTCCAGTGGGATGAGCCTTTCTGAGAGAGGTCATGGCCTGTTCTGGGCAGCCACACACTCAAAAGCAAGGACAAAGGCTCCGCACCTTTAAAACATATCTCCAGTGCAGACTAAGGAATTGTGTGTGTGAGTTTAGGTTGGATGATGGCTCTGCACTTGGATGGTGGAAATGAGCAAACTGTCTGAAATAATTCTGGCTGTGCGTCATTTGAGCCAACAGCTGAAAACTGAAAACAGTACTGTACACTAATCTCATTTCACCTTATGTGTGTTCTTTGTGTAGGGCCCCACAAGGGGGATGACTGCATGGGGAAATTAGAATCAATTCTTCTGCTGTATTAAAAAAGTAAACATGGAAAAAACAAAAAAACAAAAATGCAGGCCAGAAGGAACCATTTCTTCTGCTCTTGGTGGCAGTGGGAACTGTTCTCTCATAAGGTGGCGCTCTTCCATAGGGCTGCATATCCCAATAGCTCCCAGCGGCAGGGTGGATGTTCTCACCTCCCCTCCTTCTCCACACAACACGATGCTGGTACTAAACACATGCAGCTTTCCTAGGAACAATAGCCGCACCGCTGCAACACACAGCTTGTGTTTGTGTTCGTAGCGCTGCTCGGTTTTGTCTGTAGCAGATGAAGCTCAGGTATGAAGGGGCGCGGTTCCTCAGGGAATGTGAGTGAGCCGTAATCAGGGAGCCATGGGCAGGCTGCCGAGGAGCCTCGACCGCCTCCCAACACGAGAGCGCCTGTCTGGAGGGTTCTAATGATCAGGGAGGGAAAGGAGCAAGAGGTGGAGGAGACCATCTGCTCCTGACTCTCAGTTCCTTTGTGCAGCGATTAGTGTGAGATCGGCAGCGAGCAGAGTATGTGCGTGGGGTGGAGTGACAGAAAATTATGCACCTCCCTCAAAGTGCGGTGTAATCACTCCACCCCAGTTTTTCTTATTCCTGCTCCTTGCTCACAGTGCTCTGCAGCCCCTCATCTCTAACTCTGCTCCAGTGTCTCTAGTTCCCACTCCTCATTTACACTCAAGACAGATAAAAGGCTTGTTTTAATAATGCAATACACCTTGAAAGGCCAAGCATTACAGCCATTTTATCACAGCTATTGAGGTTTTAGGCACAAGGTGTAATGCTTTATTGAACTGAAGGAAACTTGCAGTAGGTTGCAAATGACTTTTTTTCGTCTAAAATTGTTTTAAACGTAAACAGAAATCCTTCGTGGATGCTAAGAAAACGCCTAGAGAACTCTAAGCGTGTAAAAACGTATGGTGCAACACAGTGCTGTTGTCATGCCTCGCGCTGGAGCATTACAGGAGCGATCTTTGAACAAGAGAAAACACCAATGCTCCAAGTTTATGGAAACCTGCTTCTCACACCAGTCTCAGGCCAATCTGCGATTCTCCTCGTCTTGCACACTCTCAGTTCATACTGCTCACACATTCTGGCACTGAGGGTTCACTTAACCCTGTATAACCCCCTGAACAGGAGCCTCTGACTTGTGTTATGAAAGGACCTGGTAAAACTGAAGAGAGCATGAGAACACTCTGCAGACTCAGAACATGAACATACACAAGTCATATAAAAAGCATCAACAAACACACACACCTACATCCAAAGGGATCTGAACAAATACATACGTGCACAGGTTCTCAGAATTCACAAACAGGTCCTCAGAAAACCATTTGGCACTAAATTTAGTGTAGGAGGCCTAGTTTGTAGCCTTTGTGTCTCTTTGGAAATATATGCAAAAAGAAGATGGATAGCCAGCATGTATGAAATACATAGCCACTTCATTTACAGAAGGAGTAAGGTGTGAATGTTGCAATATTAGGAACATTCATAATGAAACCATATTCAAAATGCCTGAATATCTTTAACCTGCAGCAACAGAGGAACTGAAGGTGTTATAGAAGATTAAAAACTACTTAATCAACTGAAGTGTAATACACATTCACTACAGATGACAATGTGATTATGAGCTCTATTCTATACTGTATGAGTTTAGTGCAGGGGCACCTCATGGCCTTGATGATCAAAGACGACTATTTGTCTTGGATAAAATCCCACTGGCATCGCTGCAAATTCTTTAAAAAGCTAATACCCAAGTGTTTTCAGGTGGTGGAGTAGGGCAAAATGTGAAGGGGGGGGGGGGGGGGGTTATCTGACTCAATGCAAAGGCAGTCAATTGTTATTAATAAACAACAGATGAGGACAGAAGTGAGGGTGGGTCATGGGTGGGTCATGGTATGGTTGGACATAATGCAGTAGGGTTATGGTGTGGTTGGTGGATGTCTGGTGGTGTGGTTAGTAGCTGATGATATGGGCTGGTGATGTGATTAGTGGCTGGGTGATAGTGTGATTAGTAGCTGATGGTATGGGGGGTGGGCGGGTGGTGGGTGGGCGATGGTGTGGTTAGTAGCTGATGGTATGGCCGGTGGGCGGGTGACTGGTAGCTGATGGTATGGGTTGGTGATGTGATTAGTGGCTGGGTGATAGTGTGATTAGTAGCTGATGGTATGGGTGGTGGGCGGGCGATGGTGTGGTTAGTAGCTGATGGTATGGCCGGTGGGCGGGTGACTGGTAGCTGATGGTATGGGCTGGTGATGTGATTAGTGGCTGGGTGATAGTGTGATTAGTAGCTGATGGTATGGGGGTGGGCGATGGTGTGGTTAGTAGCTGATGGTATGGCCGGTGGGCGGGTGACTGGTAGCTGATGGTATGGGTTGGTGATGTGATTAGTGGGTGGGTGATGTGGTTGGTAGCTGATGATATGGGTTGGTGATGGTGCGGTTAGAGGGTGGGTGATGCTGTGTCTAGTCCTATGCTCCTCAGGCACTGCTGGAGAGCCGGGAACATGTGACAGCACTGATTGATTCAAGATGCTGATGTGAGTTCTGGAGAAGCAGAGCATAGGCTGGGCTCTGATGAGGGCTCAGAGACTGCTTCTCACCACACAGACAGGGGAACAGCATTAACAGGGGGAGACTATATCTAAATGAGAGAGGGAAAGCGAGAGAAAGGGAATAAATGTCTGCGTGTTTGTATCAGAGAATACGAATGTCTGAGAGTGTGTGTGTGTGAGTGAAAGAGATGTATGTGTGTTAGAGTGTGAGGGGCAGGGGGGATGATGGGGATGATGGGGAATGCTGGCTGGCAATGAGAGCAGGTCTGATAGAAACCAGATGCGGGAGGGAGAATGAGAGAAACAGGGCTGCTCAGGACAAAAGAAAAACACAGTGCTGGTGAAAGGACTCGCCATTCTCTCAGTCCACAAACACACCATCTCATCTGATAGTAACCTTACAACTACTAAAGCTACTGACCTTAAAACTACTACGCTTAACCAACCCTGGTGTCCTGGATTGCCTACATTTTGCTGGTCATACTGATTTGTTCCCTTGTGCCATCATTGCCAAAGTTAGAACAGCAATCTACAACAGAGGCAGTAGTCTAGAATGGAGATCACCCTCCTCTAGCACTTTAAAGACTCTTCATTCCATAATAACATCATAAAAACATTTTTCTTTTACCTCTCCTTACCTCAGGCTGACACAATTCTTTCCATTTAGTGTAATGGAACAGTTTGCAACCTTTGGAAGACTGGTGTTCCAAAACAGAACATTGTCTTTTATTTTCTTTGCTTTTTCAAAATTATTTTTGATCTGATAAGCTACAAGCCAGCTGTGTCTTCTGCACATCTGTGTAATGAGTAAAGATTGCCAGCATTAAAACACACAGTGATTATGGGAGAACTGAACTGAATGGGAGTAAACCTTAATTCTATGACTGGCATTTTACCACTTGTGAAACTGCTGACGCGAAGGAGCCGGTGTCTTGGTAAATAACAGAGTTAGAAAGTAAAGGCCTTATGAATTTATATTATTTCACTGATTGCTCCCTTTAGTGATGAAGGCGTGGAGCTTAGTGCTCCTGAATCATGACGCACATCTGTCAGCATGTCCAGGCAGGAGGACTGCAGTGTCGGGGCAGCTCCACTTCAAACACAGCCCATGCTACACCCTCTCTGTCCCTCGGACAGCTGAAACTAGAGAGCTTCCATTAAAGCCCCCCATCGTCCACCTGTGAAAGCGGAGCTGGGCCCTTCTGCCGCGTGGCTCGGCACGGCAGATCAAAGTCTGTGCTCCGGGGCCGACTCTCCCCCGTGTGCCCTCTCCTGCTTGCCCCCAGGTGAAGAACGCGGGGTTAAGAGGTGAAGGCTGGCGTGAGCCACCAGATGCGCTGCCAGAGCCAGGGATATCCTGGTGTCCCGCACCCTCCTGCTGTCTGCGGGACCATCTGTGTGGAAATTCTTATCTCTGCACGGCGGCATGAGAGACCCAAACTCACCACTGTCTGCGTATGCCTATAGACTGAGACTGGTGATCGTGCATGTTTTGGGAGGTACTGGTGGAGTGTGGTGGTGTTCATGGTTGGGTGAAGCTTTCTGGTATCATCACTAACTAAAGAAACTGGTTGGTGGTTGCACTTCTGCAACTTCCCATACAGCACTGCCCTGAAATCCAGTACTCGGCCCCTGGATCTCAACATATATTGGGGAGGATCAACGGTTAGAATCTCCAGGACGTTTTTACACCAAGAATGGCACAAAAATTCATGCATAAACTCAAAGTGAATTAAAATGAGGGCAGGGGCATGCGCTGTGTTAGGCTGCAGACACAGTCAAAACATGGAGCACATTAGTTTACAGTGATTTTTAATTGCCGATGGCAAAAAATGAGGGTAGAACACTGTGGCTCTTCTGATCACAGTGAGATGGCCATTTGCCTTTAAGACCTTTAAGGCGCAGCATGGACATTCAGTACAACACTAAACTGTGATAAATGAGGAAATAGTGATCCAGCAGTTAACAAATGGCATCACAAATGGCAGAATATGATTCTTTTCCCATTTGCATGGTGGTGCTTAAGCTATTAGGTTGTGGTGCTATCTGTCCAAACGTTGCAAAGGGCCGAACCCAAGAACTTCAAATGCGCTGAATTCCGAACAGAGGCAATAAAGTGGTGAACGTGTTCTGGAAGAATAATGTGGAGTGGCTGACACTCCATTTTGCATGCTTTACCAGGACCCTCCCCAAACACCCCCCCAGGCAGCTGCTCTGAGACAGGCAGGGTAGTACAGCTGGACAGGTTGTCACTGGCTTCTCACACGTTTTACAGGAGATGACCACACAGGGGGCACAGTAGCAACACAACTGAAAAGAAGACTTACACTGAACTGGCAGTTTAATATCAATGCTACAGTGTAAGACTTAATATAGAATAGGATAAGACACTAAATGCAATTGTGTTTGCAAGCATTTAAAAGTATTTAAAGAGAGGTCTGTGTGGTTTATAGGTGTCCCTGCATGTCACCCTTCTGGTTTAAAGCTTCTGCAGCTGCTGCCACAATTAAGCCCACTCTGCTCAAATCAGACTTCAACAGATCTACTAGTGATGCAGCTAACAAAGCAATAAAAAACAAGCAAAAACACACAGACACACACACACACACACACACACACGCGTGCACACACATGCACGCACACACGCACGCCTGTCCACCAGTAAAATCCACCATTAAATTTTCACAATTTATCAAAAAGAATTTGCTCAGTTGTCTGAACTCCTCATTGTAGAGGAGTTAGACTTTTGAACTCTCTTCTTACTGCTCTCCTGAGTCTCTCTGCCTTCTCTGGAATGGGGTACAGTGGCACAGCCTTGCAGGCATTTCCAATATATATCATTTGCATTCAACAGTAAAATGGACACCATATGACGATTACGGGCAGGGCTGAAGCCTGTATGGTGGGCTGCGAGGAGACGAATTGTGTGCCAGTTTGAACCCAACACATAATGAATGTTTGATTACATTACATTTGGTACTCTTCCTATTAGAGGTACATCTACACGTTTACGGACACATTACACAACAGCAGCGTATTCATGACTGTACAAGCCTTCTGCAGGGATCAGTGCTGCTGGCCTGGAGGCCTGAAGTGTGGCGTGAAATCGCTCTGCAATGCCTGTAGTTGAGGAGGAGGTGAAAACTCAACGGAGCGCAACAGCAAACTAAGACTTAGCCAGCCACGTCTCCGCAAGTCATATCCGGACACCAACTCACCGTGCTACAGGAGACCCCTACACACACCCCACCCGGCGTGGTGTTCTCACCACACTGTCAAAACATGCTTTTAAGGAGCTAACAACCAGTACAGAAGGCAGCCGTGGTCCATGTGAGAGGTGGACTGACATGCGCATACACAGCATCCCTGCTGAATGAGGGTTAGTCATTTCTCTTTGTTTACTCTGGGTCCACAGAACTAGTCTGGCCATGTCACTCAGCAACCAGAGGGACTGAGTGACATTCACTCCTCACTTTCTCTGGTTTTTATCACTTCTCTCCTTGTTCTTGTACTCCTTCCTCTCTCTCTTTTTTTTCTCCCTCTCTCACACACACACACACTCACTTTTTGCAAGTCTTTCTTAATCCCTTTGATCTTTTTTCTCCCTAAGCAAATTGCAACATATAAGATTTGCAGGTGCAGACTAAGCTTTTGTAAAAGATTTTTTATCAAAGTCCTGAGAGGACAGACCTCAACACCCTCATATTCTGTAATGCTGGATTTAGTAAAATTTCAGTTTAGTCACTACATCCCTTTGGATGGGTTTGAACAGAAAATTACTAATGTGCCACAGGTGGTGTGTAGCTGCTTTGCTTTGCAAGTGGTTTTACAGAGAAGCATCATGAGCTGGTCAGTCTCACCAGAGAGATCTCCAGTGGCTCTTCTTGGTAAAATAAATGCTGTGAACAGATTTGTCTACCATAATGGTTCTCATGTGAGCGCTACAGGAAGAGCTACAGGGACAGTTACAGGGTGCAGCTGGGTTTAGTGAGGATACACTCCAACACACCAGTCTGCATATTTGCACTGCTCATGCCAAGCAAAATATAACAAAGTTCATCATAATTTTTAAACATCAAAGCATCATATGGAGATTTTATGTTTGATCCAGCTTAAGTAATGTTTCATAAAACTACAATAAGGAAACAAACAAGCAAAAAACTAAATCCGGCCTTCAGTAAGAACTGAGAATGAGGGATTCTGCTTTTTTCTATATTGTCATAAATGAATATCTATGGATTTTACTTAAAATGAAGCAAAGAAAATATCTGAACACTAATTTTTTTTTTTCTGTATATGCCCGAGTTCCTTCACTGTTGTCTTGAGGATGAGAAGACCTCTCAACACAACTTCCCCCATGCATGCTCACCTGGCCAGGAGAACACTCAGTGATATGGGCCATAGGTACCAAAACAGAAAGAATTTCACATTACTTCGAAGCAGGTTCCAGAACCTTCCTCCATGACATAACTGTCTATCTCTTTACATAACCCTTGGATACAGGGTATGGAGAGGCTCTGTTGAAACGAAACTCTGCCACTAGTTTCTCTTCAGGACTGTTTACTCTGCGTGTTGTTTCAGAGCCTTTAGGTCATGAATTTCATCCCCAGCACTGGAGCTGCCGGTGGGAGGGGAGTACTGGCCAGCAAGTCCAGTTTGGCCCAACTTCACTTTGCTGTGTTGTTCTGCTGGATTTGATTATTGTTCCTGGACTTCCTGCGCTAATAAGAGAACAGAGCTGTCCCTGTCTCTCAGTCCAGCCATGGTGTCGCCCTGTCTTCAGCTTGGTCACACAGGAACCAGGTCCCAGGCAGTGTTGACAAACGCGTGCCAAAGCTGTCAGCAGCTGCATCCAGCCTGCCACACGAGGGGATGTGTCCCATGGGATTTCAAACATGAATCACGTTAAGGGATTATGCAAGACGTTTAATGGCTACTAATGGCAGGCCCCTGCTGGTGTCGACCAGCAACCTTCAGGGAGGTCTAGGGTCAGTCAGAGCCACAGCCGTCCACCACCAGGTTCAAGTGTATGCAACTCAAAGGTCATCAAACTTTTGCCTGCAGCCTCGGAAAGAGGCGTTACATTAAACTAATGTACTCGAGTGGTCAGCCTTTGGCCACAAACTGGGTAGCAGGTATCCATCTTGGCCCATGTAAATAATCTGTTCTCAGCTTTGTTTTAAAAGGACATCCCTGAGTGGATCTGAGAGCCTGTCTCTGCTCAGGCCTCCTTTGTTAATGTACGACGTCGCCAGGAACCGAGCAGAAAACACCGTCAGGTCGCCTCTGTGCAGGGGGAAGATGAGAGACTGGCGGTCCCGCTCATGAGATGCACAGGGGACCGGAGGTTTTGCGTCATGTTTGCGGCAAGGTATTTAAAAAACAATCAAACATCAACAACAATATTCTGCTCCACAGCCTGGTACCATTTAGTCAAGTCTGCATAATTTTACATGAATAATAAAATCTGTAACATTAGCTATAAAAGCCATGTAATCTACTTTATTAAAAATTAGGCTCCAGGCCAGAGACACAGGCGAGCAGCACAGGCAGGCCAGAGACACAGGCGAGCAGCACAGGCAGGCCAGAGACACAGGAGAGCAGCACATGCAGGCCAGAGACACAGGAGAGCAGCACATGCAGGCCAGAGACACAGGAGAGCAGCACAGGCAGGCCAGAGACACAGGAGAGCAGCACATGCAGGCCAGAGACACAGGCGAGCAGCACAGGCAGGCCAGAGACACAGGAGAGCAGCACATGCAGGCCAGAGACACAGGAGAGCAGCACATGCAGGCCAGAGACACAGGAGAGCAGCACAGGCAGGCCAGAGACACAGGAGAGCAGCACAGGCAGGCCATGTCAGCCCAAGACAGACAGCAGCATAGATCATCAGCTCTCAATGAACTCAGTGGCCCAGCACAGCTTGGGAGCTCTTTAGCCACGCAGCTCTACAGAGAAGACCGTGTGTGTGTGGGCAGGGGGGTAACCCCTTCCTTTCTTCCTACTCCACACTCAATGCCTGTATTTCACTCGGATCAGCCACTCACATCAGTCCAGTAAGGCGCCGGGGTCCTCTCTCATTCACAGATGACAAAAATTCATGTTTCATGTCTTGGTATAGACAAGAACATATAAATCACCTGACTGACCAGCCATTATATTATTCAGTCACATTATAAAAATAAAGCAACAGTAGTAAAGATGATAGTGAAACAGTGAATGGTTACAAAATATTGTCAATATTTGAGCCCTTGCAATAAAAATCATATATCAGCTATTTTCCCTTTTTGTGTAATCAGATATTTCGGTTTTTGTACAATTTTTACAAATAAATTACATTAAAATTCTAAATATGCTTTATTTAGAGTTCCCTTACATCATTCATGCATTTAAAAGAAAACTTGCAATACTTTACATTGTTTTTATTTTGTAGAATAAAAGGGCTAATTTATGGATCATAGAAATACTTTTCATTTAGCAACTTACAGCCAATAAACATAATTTTTCCATTACAAAAATCACTGTTGGTGATCTAATCATAATTTTCCAAAAAACCTCTAATTTTTAAGGTCTATTTTTGATATATGAAAAGTGTAAATGTGAAACTCTTTGAGAACTGTACCAACTGATGCTTGTATGATGGTGGTGGGTCATTTACAGAGTACCGACATACAAGCACCTTTAATTTACAAGCAGAACTGGGGAAGTTAAACAGAAGGGCCTTTGAGTCTCTCTCTGTTTACCACTCAGAGAGAAAGAAAGAGCTATCTGAGAACACAGCTGTACGACCAGTACATCCAGGCCAAATCTTGTCCTCACTGGGTGTGCACGGAGCACACTGCCAGCCTTTCTTACCGAACAGGCAGAGGAGAGCAGCCTGCACACACTGCTGCTCCACAGACTCCGCCTGTCCCAGCAGTTTTGTCCGGACAAGCTGCGTGACTAAACAGGTTCAGACCCGCGTGTTTACAGTACAGAGCAGGAGCGTGAAATCCAGCAAAGGCTCCAGGTGATGGACAGCGGAAAACAGTAAATAAAACCATATTCCCAGTCATGTGTTATAGAAACATGATGCAAATGCTGTGACATTACAATGGAGATCTCTGTGGAGCTTTATAGCTATAGCACTTCTCCAGCGTCCTGTCCAGTGCATTGGTGATGGAGTAGAATCCTTGTAACAGCACTGTGCCTTCCCTTCGCAGAAACGGCACTCACTTTAGCGTGCATGTACACACGCCGCTGCAGGAGAGGTGGAGCCATGTCCACGGAGGCACTGAAATGCAGGTGGAGCACACCGCCTTCACTGTTGCGTCAAAAATCACACCGACAAGAGACGGTGAAAATACCTTCAGAGCAAATGCAGTGTCCCCCGAAACCGTTCCTGCTGCACCATCCGACCTGTCACGTCCACTGCAGCTGTACTCCTCATCACTAATTAATCCAGCAGGGCAGGTCGCTCCTCATCAGACAAATGCCTTTATACGGTAGCACATTCAAACCGCTACATGTCAGAGCAGTCAGAGGTGGGGCAGAAAACACTGAAGGATGTTTTGGACGTTCATCTATTTCAGAGATGCGTTCTGTAAGGTGTCATCAGAGTGGGGAGAGATTATAGAGTGTTTGGTCTGAGCGCCGTCTATCTAACCCCAAATCCCACAAGCTCCCCCCAGGCGGCCCTGAGTGTGCAAGATAGATGAACTCACAACTCTCGTTGCCTGGTTCTAATACCACATGACTCACCGGCACCCTGCGTCCAGGTCGACCCCTCTGATGCACGAGCCGCATATATTGACTCACACAAAGGCAGCAAAGATCACACGGATGGCTCCGCACGCAGGTGTTCCAATCGCCTAGTTTTATTAACCGTGCCGACCAAATAGAGCAACCAGTCTCGCGGCTGGTAACGTTCCATTCATACGTGAAAACAAAAAATCATATTAAACAATGGTGGTCGTGTTACTACAGAGGGTTGAGAAATACAAACAATAGGAAGCTCTGAGGTCATCAAACAAAACGGTGCTGTATGTGTAAATGAAAAGAGTATATCTGAGAGGTAAAGCCTTCGGCCTGTTCCAGCCTCCACGCCTGCTGGGCTGACCGGAGCAGCGATGAGGGACAATGTCCTGTGTCAGCTCAGCTCTGTCAGGCCCACAGGACAAAGAGAAAGGGAAAGAGTGCAAGACGCACAGACACACTGCCCTCTACTGGATACAAAAGGGAACTGTGCACATTCTCTCTCCAGGTCTGCCAGACAGGGTCGTCTTTCACAGCACCAAGAGGAAAAGGGAACCTTGGCTGAGGTTATTAACGTAAGCTTATGTTGATGGGGATTTGACTGGAGAGAGTTACAGTGTGAATACCTCACCCGGAGCCAGACCAGACCCAGCACACAGCAGATAATATGACTCACTCATTACTTAGAGCTCAGCAGATGTGTACGAGTGTGCTACGTCAGCATCAACTGACAAATTTCAGATCACACATTCCACTATATTCATCTGGGCAGTAAATACAGTAGATTATACTTATTGAGTGTTTACTGTCTGACCCATAGGCTTCTCGCATGGCCTCAGTATTAACCGCTTCAACGGCGCTATAACTGAAGCCCTATAAAACAACCCCACGTGACAGTGATGCGGCAGAACGACGCAGCAACAGCAGCAGTAGTTCCAGCCCCACGTTCCCAGTTTTGATAGAGCCTGAGGCTGGATGGGTTGCCAGTGCTGGGCAGCGCCCGTGCGGGTGCGCAGTGTGTACCTGTCTCCAGCTGGGGTTGGCACTGCTTCACCAGGATCAGAGCAGGTCCGCGGGGAGGGACACAGGAGGCAGGAGACACAGTGAGGGGAAGCGACGCTAGCACGCACTGGATGGAAGAGGGATTACACGGGAACAAAGAAGGAGGAACGCAGAGTTGAACAGGAGACGCAGTGTTCCTGCCCCGGCATAATCCCCCCCCCACACACACACACACTCCCTCCCATACAGGCACACTCACTCCCCCATGTGCACACAGTGTGCAATAATATTGACATGCCTGTTGGTGTGTAGAGTCTCCTGGCTGAGGGGGAGGTGTATCTGAAGTCTGTGTGTGCTCCTCTGTTGGCTTGACGTTGACCGGCAGCCCACTATCCTCAGCCGGGGTGACTTGCCCTGGTTTCCACGGAAACACCAACACATCAGCCAAAACCAGTGCAGCTCCAGTGAAGTAAATGGATTAGCAAAATGAAACCAGCATTTCTTCCACTGAGGATGCCGACTCATTCATGAACGCATTAAACGAGGAACAACAGAAGAGAGCTGACAGCATGTGGCAGAAAGGCGTTACTTCACCTCAAAGCAGGCAAACACACGAGCTCTCAACACTACCATGCTGACGGAGAGTGCCGAGACAGGCAGGGCCAGACTCGATACGCCTCTCCGCTGCTGGCGAACGTGGGGCTTACGAAGGACTTGTCGGCGTTTGACAGCAGGACTGTCCTGACTGAGACTCCGCAGTGCAGAGAGCACCCCAGCTCCGAATTCACCACCAATCAAATGATGCTCTTCCATTTTTACCGCTTCATTAAGGCTTTTTTCCCCTCTTCTGCCTAGGCAGGGATGGTCTCTAAGCAACACTGAGGTTCTTTTTACCATGAGTAGAGCAGCCTCTGTCTAATGTATGTATTGCTTTAGGCCAACACAGGAAGAGGCTGGGAACGCAGTGTCGGCACTCTGTTAAGCTGCACTCATAACTTACACACAGTGTCCAAACGCTTATGAACACCCCTCAGAAATACTGATAGCATGCAGGCAGAAATAGGGGTCAGCCTCAAATATGCGCAAACACACACAGACTGAGCCCTTTATACTGAGAGCTGCCTGAACTGAGAGACCTGAAAAGGGAGAGCCACCTCTGCGCACAGGCAAAACTGAGCTAAACAGAGTTAAAGAGAGGTAAAAGCGGACAGTTAAACAGAGTTAAAGAGATGAAAAACTGCACAGAGTTAGAACAAAGTTACAGAGAAGTAAAACTGCACAGAGGTAAACAGTTAAAGAGTTGCAGATAAAAGAGAGAAAACTAGAGTTGAACAGAAAGGTGAAATTGCACAGTTAAACAGAGTTGAGAGAAAAAACTGCAGTTAAACAATTATACTGCACAGACCTAACACAGCAAGCTTAAAAGAGGTAAAATTGCACATAGTTAAACAGGAGTAAAACAGATGTAAAACTGCAAAACATATAAAATGCCTCCACTGACCAAACCTGCACAGGCGGCACTCATCTGTAAATACATCTTTCATTTGTAGCTGATAAAACACAGTGAGCTGGGGGTTATGAAAGGGCCGTTAAGCGAAAACGTCCCGCTGGAGGGAGGTTGCAGTTGGCTGGCGTTCATGCAGCCTGGAAGAGGATGCTGGGAGCACAGGGAATGGTTCTTTCCTCCAACCTCCCTCAGCAAGCATGCTGATGGACTATCCAGACAAGCTGGCCTCCCCTTGGTCAATCAGAGCGCTCCTGTTCTCTCTCTCTCTCTCTCTCTCTCTCACACACACACACACACACACAGATGCGCACGCACACACACACACACACACACACACACACACACACACACACACGGCCATAAAAACACACTACTGCACAAACATCTCTGTTCCCTCTTACCGTATAAGGGGTGAGTGAGAGGCATGCCCCGTTAGAAGCAGGCCCTGCGAGAGCCACATACAGAGTCTGGAGGGGCAGGCAGCCACAAACCTCACAGCACCAGCCATGGTTGCATGAATAACAGCATGAGAACGCGAGGACAAACGCAGGGCGCCGTGTGCGGTGAGCCGCTCGTACGCGACTTCCCACTGCACATTCGGACGCTAACACGAATGGCCAGATTACTTCCATTATTGATGACAAAGGCTTTTATATTTTGATGTGTGCTTGTGTATTTATATATGTAGAATGTGTATGTGTGTGCGTACCTGTGAACTGAGTGAGCAGTTGTCCAGGCGAGTTAAGGGTTGTGTGGGGAGACTGCTCCACGCTATCCTGGCCACTTGGCTCTGTCGGTAAGAGGGAGTGTCCGGTCACCACTCTCTGCTGCAGTGTGGTCAGTAGGGGGCGCTGGCCCTCACTCAACTCCCCACTGCTCTCCTCATCCCAACAGCCCTGCTAGAGTACAACCGTGTCACTGCTACTGCACAACACAACGCAGCTGAATACCTTCTAGTCAGCGGTACAGCCAGGCTTTCCACGATGACTCCTTGACGTTATCTGTGTGGTGGTGTGTGGTGCTAGTGACCCCTACTGTTAGGAAAGGGTACTGCAACAAATAAAGCAGGCCAAAGCCGTGTATTACCTAGCGGTCAAACTGATCAAATTCTCATGGGTTGAACTCTACATTCACTCCTGGCTTAGTTAAATCTTTGCTCAAGTGGCTATTGAATATGGCAATAATGTATTGCCTTTTTTTTTTTTTTGCATACAATATTGTGTGTTGCGTTAGAAACTCAGTGGTGAAGCACTGATGTGATATGGTTAAATACAGACCTGATTTATTTTCAACAAAATTATTTTGACATATTATTTTGGCATGTTGGACCATGAGTGCCTTGGTGCATTGAGACACTGAGAGAATGCTAATCTGAGGTTTTTGGAGTTTTTCATTTAAGATGTTTAAGCACACAAAGCAAGACCACTGGATTTCTTAGAGCTCCTTTATGTGATGCAGCCTGTGGTGATACCAGTATAGCAAACGCCAATACTGCAATAACATTAATACATTACATGTTGTGCCGCCCTATTACCTGAGGAGAGCCGTGAATTCACACAAACACTTGACAAGCTTTTCTTCCACTGTTCATCTGGTGCTAAGTCAACAGACCGTGACAACAGCCACGTGCGGGTTATACCTCTGGTTGCTGTGATTGGCTGGCTGGGCCCTGCTCCATCCTGGCCAGCAAAGAGAGGACAGGGTCGTGGTTGGCAGGGACAAGAGGCCTTCTAATCACCTGACCTTCACTGGGCGGGTCGTAGTCCTAACAACAACAATGTTCCACATCCAATCAGTGAGTCTGTTTGAGCATGCAAAGCCCTGTTCACCCTCATTTGTTCTACTTTCCTACAGGCTAATCTTTATAAAATAATTCCACTAGTCAGGTACCATTGGCACCGCAAGTTCTGTGTATTCACAACTGTTTCCATTTGACTACACACTGGCTTTCAGGCATCAGACTGTTCGAGCATGTCTTCGCCTAATTACAACATGCTTGTAAATTCATTCCATTTCATCTCATCTCAACACGTCGGCCACCCGGAGGCCCTCAGCATGTCTCTGCTGGTGCTGAGAAAAAACACACGAGGCAGTGCCAGTCTGTTGACGGACGTGATTTAAGATATTCACCATATCATGGACGCCGTGCAGAGAGCTGTTGAAGCTCGTCAGGGGGTTGGGCAGAGCGAGGCCCTCCTCCTCCAGAGCTGGGGACACAACACACATCAGTGGGCTCTTCACAGGCGTTTACACGGGCCAGCACGTGCGGATGAAGCTTTACAGCAGTGGTCAGCATGGCAACTTTAATAACGTGACCAGAGTCTGAATGACTGTGTGTGTGTGACAGACTGCCTAGTACCTCTGATTACAGCCATTTGTCCAGAGCTGAGAAGCACCTCTCCTTCAGAGATGTGTCTGGCAGCGGTCTCCGTCTCTGTGAGGGTGGGACTGGACCAGGAGCTGCTGTCATCCCCAGACAGAGACTCAGGTGGAGCAGGTGGAGGCTCTTCCTCCACAGCTGATGGAAGCCTTTGTGGTTCAGGAGGAACAGGAAAGGACGGCAGTATGACTGCCTCCACCTCCTCCTCATGGGCTACTGATAATACACTGTTGTGGGGCGAGAGAAAACGGGTGGAGGGACATCAATAGAAAGAGACAGGGAGACAAAAGGGGCACACAGAAAGAGAGGAGGGGAAGAGAGAGAGAGAGACAGGGAGGAGAGGATGAGAGAGAGAGAGACAGGGAGGAGGGGAGGAGAGAGAGAGAGACAGGGAGGAGGGGAGGAGAGAGAGAGAGAGACAGGGAGGAGAGGATGAGAGAGAGAGAGACAGGGAGGAGGGGAGGAGAGAGAGAGAGAGACGGAGGAGGGGAGGAGAGAGAGAGAGAGACAGGGAGGAGGGGAGGAGAGAGAGAGAGAGAGACAGGGAGGAGGAGGAGGAGGAGAGAGAGAAATGGGCAGTTATTGTGCGTTTGCAATTACAACCCATCTAATAACATGCACAGCGTTGGCCATCCTCTACGCCTTTATCGAGTTCCTGGCTACAGGTCAGCTCTGGTCGGGTATTTTGAGACATTGGGATCTACATTATTCTTTTACACTGAGCTGCTGTCAAATATCAAGAAGCTTAAGAGAAATATAAGTGTCTCTTAGTGGCTCCTTCAAAACTCCCATTTTCTTCATTTTCTATAAATGTGGCCACCAGGGGGCACTGTGGTTTCAATTATTTTTCCACTTTGTCAGTTTTCTCCAATACGCTTTCATCTGTTAACACATTCCATTAAAATCCCCTTTTTCCAGATTATCATATTTAGGAAAAGAATCCTAAAACAAAGGAACATCCACATTAGGAGTCTTAGTTTTCATTTTGTGTAAGCTCAGCTGCCTGCTATTCCAGGGTGATGTTTATTAGGCTTCTTAGAACAATGCAGCTCTAACACCATGAAGATGTTAATCGTATTAAAGGCAGAGCTGATCCCACAACAAAACGTCCTCTTTTGAGGCGTTTCATAAATATGGGTGATGTTAGTAGAACTTGCATCAGCCAGATTAAAGGCATAGATATCTGGGGAGGAGCGAGGAAGACTCACATTGGTGGTGGCCCAAGTTCCTCTTCTTCACTGTGAGGATCCTCCTCCTTAAGAGGAAGCTCTGCCTCTCCCCACGGGTGATTGCGCAGGCTGGGCAGCTCCGGCGGGGGGGAGGGCGTAGCCAGCCTGTCGGGGGAGGGGACTGGCGTGCTGGCAGGTGTGTCCACGGGAGTCTTCTCAGAGACTGAGACAAGGGCAGCACGTTAGTCCGGCTGGGCTAATGAACGGTAAGAGTAAAGCTGACCGGGTAAACAGCAACCATCTAATTTACGCATCAATAAAGATTCAACAGTCACGTTTGAAGCAAATACGGTAGGACCTGGTGAAGCTGGCTCCTGAGGTCGGGCAGGCTGACTGCCTGTGGGTGACTGAGCCAGGGCGCTGCCTGGAGGCAGTGCCTCATTCGAGGCAGGACTGTCTCTCTCGCTGGGCTCTGGAGTGGGCACTGGTGTGGGTATCGCAGTCTCCTGCCACAATGTTAACAGACCGGGGGGGGTACGACAAAAACCAAAAACAGGTGCAACTACATCACTAATCATCATTAAATTCCCATCATCCAACGCTCAGGCACTAATGGGAAAGCAAAGAAAATAATTTCCCAGACACAAGCTGCGTGTGCTGTGTGCCCGTTTACCTGAGTATGTGTGTCCTGTGCGGCTGTCTCCGGGGGGCCCGCTGCTTCGGGGCCATGACTCTGGCCCAGCGTGGCAGCGATGATCTCCGCCAGAACCTCGTTCACACACCGCCTGACGAGCTCCGAGTCCACCGGGAGACCCGCGTGAACGACCTGCTGCTGCCCCCCGTGTCGCGTGGCCTCCGCTGCCATGAGAGGAGCGCTCGTCACCGACATCTCCAGCATTCGGGGAACGGACGCCGTGGCCCCCTGTGTTCTATCGTCTTTCTTTAACTGGTCCAGCAGGTGACCTCTAGGAGCACGCTCGCCTAATCACACCTCTGATTGGCCCAGGTAATGGTGATCGGTGGGGTCATCACCAGATTCGCTAGATTCTGTTCTACCTGTGCTGAATGTTTTTGGTCTGTGCGGTTTTGCACTGATGGTCCAGGTTTGCCTGGAGTTCACTTTGGTGGCCTGTGGCTTTGCGACAAACTAGTGCCATGAAATGTTTACGCATGCGCAGCTGGAAAAAAAAACAAACTCTACATGAAACAGCCCTGCCTTCCCCTTTTATGGTGCCCAACTACCATCAAAGTAGCTTCTATAAGACATCTGCATGCTGGCCACAGACTGACAAGCTTGGTTGCTGGTGTAATGCTTGCCAGTCTTAATAAATCATTACCGCATTAAAGCCGGTGCTAAAAAAACTGCTTACCGTGTGCAAGGCAGCCAGTGTTACTGAAACTCAATGTCAAGTTCCTTGAAATGTGCACCTGACGCAACACTGCTCCACACTGCCAGCCATCCAGCTATATCTCTCAAACATGCTGAACCCTGCTGGTGCACCGGCAGCCAAAAGAACTCCAGAGGAGTAAACCGAGAGCTCGCGCACTTCTCTCACAAACTACTTTGCATTTGTGCTGCTTCAACATTTCTGACCGCCGCTGTTAAAAAAGTGAAAAGGCACATGTCATGAAGCAGCACTCTGGGCAACACGGGGGAGTGGGTGGCCATCTGCAGCTCTCCACCCCTCGTCAGAGGCGGCGTGATGTAACTCAGGGCCACAAGGGCGAGTGTTTTAGCGGGGAAAGGGCCAGTCAGAATGTGCTGACTCGGGTATGCTGATCACAGCCTCCCCTGCAAGTTTGATACACCATTGATCTTTCTATTAAACAGGAGCGCGAATTAATGGCGCAGACAGGGTGAGCAGGCGGAGTCGACGCTGGCCAAGCGGGGGCGGGGTGCGGAGGGAACGAAGAAGAAGGTGATGTGTGGGAACGAGGAAGAGCAATCGCGCTTTAACGAGGATAGAGAACGTCGGCAGCACCGACGGCCCTGGCGGATGAACCGCTTGCATCTGCGCAACCTACGTATCCAAATGAGGAGCTGAAACGGTTAGGAGCCAGGTTACACACACTACCGGGTTCAGCCCCATAACTTCCACTGTTTGGTTTGAATATTTGACTGCAAAGTGACACATTCATTTCATCATCTCCAATGGTTGATGCAACACTACAGAAAGAAGTATGAATATGAATAGGTCTCACTGTGAAGGCCCACCACAATGTTGCTGCACCCTCACTAAATGACAGGCGTCTTAAAAGAAGTGTCATGGCTTACCCATGCATGATGTCACGCTCTCCGCTGGCTCTGATTGGTTGGCTGGGTCTTGTGGAGAAAACATCCCACTGATCACCCTAGCCATGAGCTGCTGCTCCACCCTACACGAGAAACCCAAATCACTGCCACTCACTAAACCTGCAGACCATCACTGCTTTAAAATGTCATAAGATAAAAGGGTAAGGATGGCAGCCAAAGCACATACACACACACACACACACACACACACACACACACACATACATACACACATACACACACACACACACACACATACATACACACACACACACATACATACATACATACATACACACACACACACACACACACACACACACACACACACATACACACACACACACACACACACACACACACACACACACAAAAACCAGAAGCAACTTCAAACATAGGTAACATCGTTCAAATGCACAAAACCTAAGAGTCTCGGTTATGCATGCATCCTGAGTTCTGTTTCTGAATTTACAGTGGGAACAGGGAAGTCCCTCACCAGTCCAGCAACCTGCCCTCCAGGGTGTGTGTGTGCTGGCCGGTCCTAAGGCCCAGCTCGGGGAGCGGGGTGGGCGGAGCCGGCTGTGGGGGGAAGGCTGGGCCGTGGTACATAGCAGCTGGAGGAGAGGGCAGCCCATTCAGCTCCACGGGGCTGCCAGGAGCATCGGCCTCCAGTTCAGACTCCTGCTTTAGATAATTAAAACAACAGAAAATCGGGGTGGGAAGGACGTTTTAGGAGACAGCATGCAACTTCCACCCGATTTCAGGACGCGGCTCCCAGAATTAACGCTAAATATCCACCTCCCAAATTCATTAGCGACAACAGGCAGTCGGTCGGATGAGCGCCAACATGCTATACAGTGTGATGCGAACGTGGTCGTTTTTTGTCATAGCGGAGCAGAGAGGAGCAGGACAAGTGGGACATCTGTCTCGTGTTATTCCTCCTCCAGATCTGCGGCCCCTCCGAACTGCATTGTGTGCAGATTCCTCTGGCCCAGTGTCAGGCAGCCTCGGGTACGCAAGGCTGGACCTGGCAGCTCATTTCTAATGGCCAGGCTCCAGACAAAGGGACTGGGGTAGCATGGAAATAATGCAGAGAGAGGGAGAGGGAGGAAAAAAAAAGAAAGAGAGAGAGAGAGAGAGAGAGAGAGAGAGAGAGAGAGAGAGAGAGAGAACAAGAACTTGGTGTTTTTGGCAAGTCATTCAGTCTGTTTGAAGTTTATGGCTCCATTAAAGAAAGGAGAAAAAAAGCTGCCCGAGAGGAGACTTAGAGCAATGACATTTTAGCACTGGGCATCTGGCCCTGCTGCGGGGAAGGAGGCTTGTTTAACGGGCTCTGGACCGAGGTGACCGTGCCCTTTAGTCGGTAGCTGGGAGAGCTGTAAGAATGAAGGGGGAGAAAGCGGGCCAACCATAGCTGGAATTTTTAAAAAGCTTAAATTACAGGCAGCCACAAGCATGGCAGTTCGGTTCTTTTATAGTTTTGCACAGATGGGAAAATGTTTACATTGCTGGAGCAATACCTCTGACCTTAATTGCCATGCAAACAATTAGAGAGGCAGTATAATACTGACACTGATGCAACATGAACTTCTTAATAGCAATCCCTTTACTGACAACAAGTTGCAGAGCACATGAAAACAGAATTTCCAGAATTCTAAATTGAGTACCGAGAACAAATGGTGACAAAATAGATGCAGATACAATGCTCTCTCACAAAACTGTGCATTACAATCACGTGTACAGCTTAAATAAATCACTGATTAGCTTTTTGTAGGTGCAAATCTAATATGCGGTAATTGAAAAATATGACTACAAAATCAAATTAACACAGATACTGGCTAAATATCCACCGAGAACCATCTGCACACTTCATCATTAAACAATAACTAATGCTCAGTTCACCACAGCTCCACTGCCCTGCGCCAGAAAGAAGACTAGCGCTGTTTGGCTCAGGGTGCAGTTTGCTCAAAACACCAAAAGGGGGCAATGTGGAATAGCTCATTTCCTCTGGAGTTTGACCCCCCCCCCCCCCAAAACCTCTTTTATTTTCATTATCTGCACTCTTTTTTCCCTGTCCAATAGCTGTGAAGTCCTGGGAGAGTGCTGGGGACGTGCCCTCCTCTGCTCCTGCACTCTAATGACGTCCGGGGCTGCTTCTGTGCTAACGGGTGGCTCGTCTGGCCGGGCCACACGCTGGAGTCCACCGAACGGCCAATATGGCGAGCAGCTTGCCGTTCTTGTTAGTAACGAAGGCAGGAGGGGGGTGTCACGTCTGTGTGAGAGCAGCTCTCTGGACTGCCGTGGGAGAGGAATTCCTGAACAGCCAGCACTGGGGCGGCATTTTAACAGAAAAAAGGAAGGCACGCACGCGCGCACACACACACATGCGCACACACACACACACAATCCACACCCTTCCAACACCGATTGTCTATATCGCCGTTCACCACAGAGTGCTATTTTCTAATCCTCTGGTTTCAGGATTTAATGAAGGCGGCATTTCCGTTCAGCCTCTGGGCTCAGCAGATTTCGCCACTCGGTGTGTCGGAATGGGAGGTGGCCGACCCGCCGTGCATCTCGCAGTCGTGCCGGTGCGAGCCGCCGTTCTCGGCGAGGAGCGGAGCAGGGCAGCACCGGTGCCCGCTGCCCCGCCCCCGCAGCTGGTGAGGGAGCGGGTGACCTTCTCGCCACGTGCCGAGGAGAGCGGCGCAGAGAACAGAAACCGGCTTTGGCTGCGGCTACCTGGCTGGCATCCGCCACGGCCAAGAAGCCGGTTCCAGGGAAGCCATCGTGGTGGCCGCCCTTGCCGCGGCAGGCTGGCGCTCCTGCTCCTGCCTGGGGGTAGGGGAGCGGAGAGAGGAGGGTCAGGCAGGTGCAGGGCATCAGCCAATCCCCATGTCATTAGCAGCATGAGGGATTTGGAGCTCATCATGTGTCTGAATTATTTCGAGGTCCCGACGACAGGCTGGGGCGAGTGATTGCATTCAGCCGTGCACGCTCACGCAGGGCTGCGGGAAATGT